>NC_134562.1:3680147-3718394 GCF_025594145.1 Primulina tabacum | reverse complement strand
CGCATGGTGGTGTGTGGATCGGTCATGTCCTTTCTCAAAAAGGATGGTCGATTTTTTCTAGTTCGGGTAGAGAGAGAATTTTCTTTGTACTGTCAAATTTTCGTCGACAAAATATGAAACTTTTGTGTCTTATCAATTTTTGATAACATGTATTTAATATTGGTATTTAATTAGGATTCTATATTTTCATTATTTAAAAATCTTTTATGGTATTTTTTTACTCTTAAAATACCATGTATAGTACACACACATATGTATATAAATATAAAAATAAATAACAATTATTTAATTTCTTAATTTATAAATAATGAATTTTTATATTTAGTAGTCATTACTTTTTTTTTTAATTATTCTAAATATACTAAATAAATAATTGTGAACTTATTATAATCTCGATCGATGATCAGACTTACCTAATGTATTGAATGTACAAGTCTCGTTCATCTAATGAAAAAGAAAATTTCGAAAGCCAAAATTTTCAACTGATTCATTTGGTAGCTGCAAGTTTTTTGAACTACTTCATTAATACATTCAATTCCACTCACCTCACTTAATTAACAGTTAAGCTAACTTCCACAACTTTCAATATATAGAATCAACTTATAAACTCTTTTACAAACAATTAATTTGATCTCCATCAAACCAAAATTCCAAAATTCAACTCTTTGAATTTGACTATCTCAACATGAACACAAAATCGATACTTGTGTGTTATATGGTTCAGGGATATAACTAGTTGTGTGTTCAAAACTTCATCTGATTCAGAACAAAATTTGTTCTTATTCGGGCATAACCCAATTAGCCTCATTCATTTCATCAAATCATTGATGAAGAACTTCATAACTCAATCATGATTACACCCATCGTATCACGATAAGAGCATCTAGAAATATTGTCCCATGATCTTCTAGGTATCACTGATAGTGCCTGGAAGAACCTTAAGTTATGGTTAGCGTACAGTACAGTCTCTTTAACTCATATATCCTGATCGAATATGCAACCTTGGTATATCGAGAGTTGAAAATGAATTCGATAACTATGTGATGTATCTTTGATTAACAATAGTAATATCATATGTGTAACTAAGGAAACACATTTTCTTAAAGAACATGTCTTGCTCTGGCCCACTATTAACTCATCATATCATATATATATTCACTCGTATGTAAGCAGTGAATCCCCGACTATAATGCATTGGCTCATACATATTTCGAAACTACACACAACCTCGCCAACTGATGACTGTCAATAGAGTCTGTAGACGGATCAAAGTACATGTTAGTACACGGAGCCTCCATGTTGTCTCGGGTCAAAGGAATAATGGTGTATAACCATAACCGAAAACTATTCCAATCTATAAGTGATAATCACTTGGACAGATCAAGGGAGGGTTGTTCAATACCTCATCAAATGATCACACCTCTATATGAATGAATATCCTTATGCCCTTACCAATGAAACATGATGTTTTCATCACAGGTACTAGTCTCAAGTTTGAGTGAACTTGAACGTTATTTTAGGTGGCTGAATCAACTAGGAACATATTTATAATATACAATACACTTTCTAATGAATTTCATGATCCACTAGACTCGTGGACATCATGGTTCTTATAGTATATTCAAAGACTTATCTATGCAGCTTGCATGAATATTCAAATAAGGTAAATGCAGTAATTAGATAAAATTGTAAAGTATTATTAAAAGATTGTTTTGTATAAGAGTCAATAAAGCTCAAACCACAAGTTAGCTCGCTGGGCATCTACTCTAACAATTTCCTACTTTCCCTATAGCCAACTACCCATATATCTCAATCTCATTGCTTCATGATACTTCTCAAATAATGGTTTTGGCAGGGGTTTCGTCATTGTATCAGAAACGTGATCTGTAGAGGTGACTTTATCTACCAAATATCTCATCTTCTTCCATAATCTCCCGGATTATGTTGAATTTACTCAGTATATATTTGGATCACTGATGAGACATCGGCTTATTTCTTGCGCAACGTGCATAGATGTTGTCGTAGTAGATCGGGACTGGATCAACTCCTTGAGGAATGACACCCAACTCTTGAACGAATTCCTCATCAAACACCTCTTTTTGCTGCACCTGATGCAGCTGATGTATTCGACCCTCAGTTGTTGAATCCACTGTGCTGTATTGCTTGAAAATCTTCCAAGAGACAACAACATCATTGAGATTGAATACAAATCCAGATGTTGATTTCGAATCATCCATATCTTCTTTGGAATCTAGAATCAGTATGGCCTTCCAATTTTAATTCTCCATCCCATAAACATGGAACAACACTATTATTTTTTCTTAATTACTTAAGAATAGCCTTCACGACCTTCCATACAATAGTCCGGTATTTGACTGATATCTGCTTGCAACACTTAGTGCATAGCATGATAGGTGAGTAGATATATATCCTACTTAACGTTGCCAATGGCAGAGGCATATGAAATGTGAGTCATGGTTTCTACGTCATCATCTGTCTTAGGGCACATATACTTGGATAGAATCACACCATGATCTATTGTGTGATATCTTCTCTTGTACTCCTCCACAAAGAATCCCCTCAGTATGTTGTGATATAATTGGATTGGGTGAACCTAACATCCTCTTTGATATATTCCTATAAATCTATATTCCTAACACATAGGATGGTTTACACATATCCTCTATGAAGAATTCACTAGCTAACCATATTTTAGTTGATTGCAACATCCCTACACCATTCTCAATTAGTAGTATGTGATCAACATAAAGTAATAAGAATGTCACTGCACTCTTACTAATCTGAGGTTCCAATTCCTCGATTCTGTTTGAGTCCATTGATGGATCTCTGAAGTTTGCATACTTTATGCTTCATTCCTACTGATGTGAACCCTTCACATTTAGACATATAAACCTCTTCCTTAATTTCACCATTAAAGATTGTTGTCTTCACATTCTCTGTCATATTTCATAGTTATACTATGTTGTTATGGTTAGCAGTAGCCCAATAGACTTGAACATCGCGACAAAGGAAAATATTTCTTCATAGTCAATACCTTGTCTTTGAGTATATTCTTTTACTACCAATCTAGCTATGAAGGTCATTACATTCCCATCCGTGTCAAGGTTGTTTTTGTAAATCTATTTGCAACCTATAGGAACAATTCCCTCAAGTGGATCTACTAAGGACCATACTTAGTTCGCATATATGGAGTTCATCTTGGACTGCATGGCTTCAAGTTATTTGGATGAATCGGCATATGATAATGCTTCTTTGAAGATTCTTGGATCACATCCATTAATGAGCTCATCTTGGCCCTTTTCAAGAAGCAGACTTATCCTCTTAAGTGGCTTTGAGACCCTTTTAGATCTCCTAGGATCTTGTATCTCTTTGATGGGATTGTGTGCGGGGCACCTGTGAGGATGCTTCAAACACAATACTCTCAATGAGCTGCAATAGCTCGTGTTATAAGAATATAAATACCGATGAATTAAATCGAGTTTGGTTTATAAACCAAGCGGAAAATACTCGAAGTAATTCTTCGTTAGGAAAGCTAATCAGTTTAAAGCTTTTAGCTTGTGTAAAATGATTAACTGAAATAAGGGGAATCAGTTCTGGTTTATATCAATTCAGTTATGGTGAGAACTGAATTGAAATCAGCTGAACTGATCAAATCAGTTTAAAACAAAGTTAAGCAGTTAATACACAAGGTATGTTTATGGATGTCGAAGACTTTAATTGCTCCTACGTCACCCCTTCTACCATCTTGGGTAGGATCCACTAGAAGACTTTAATTTATACAAACCCTTGTACAAACCCACTCAGCTTAGGACTTACTCTACTGCCTAACTGAACTCCTAGTCTAGACTGAAGGCAACACCTTCCAGCCAACACTTGTTTAACTTCTATGTGTCAAAGACTACATACACAAGTTTAACTTCTTTGTACAAGACTCACTCAGCTAATCAATAAGCTCGATTCTCTCTGTATATGTGAGTGATTGTGTGTGCGTGTGTGAGAACTGATCTATGAATACAACACGAAAGTGTTGTCACACACTAAGGGAAATAAGCTTCTAAACTAAGCTGATATAACTTTTAAGTGTTCCCTCGACTGGGCTGATTTCTTCCTTGTAAGCTGATATGCAATATGCGTGCCCTTTCTTTTTTCTCTTGTATTCATCCGCTTCTCTTCATCGTCTTCACTGATCTTCACCTTCTATTTATAGACGGGAATCTTGATCGTACAGTGAGACTCAATAATTGTATTCGTTGCATTTTGAATTTGTTCCTTGAAATTTTCGTCTTGTCCTTTTTGACTGTTCTGGAACGTGTTGTCTTCTACTGCAACGTTTATAATTTTACTGTGATCGTACAATTGCTTTGTTCCTTTGTGCACAGCTGTCGGCAACTGCAAACTGATCTGCTCCTTACTGATGTTCTGAATTGGTCAGTTGAACTGGTCTTGTTCTGGTGTAGTGAAATCAGTTGGATCGTCAGCTGAACTGACTTCACTGATTCAGTTGAACTGGTCAGTCGGGCTCTTCATCAGTTGAACTCTTCATCAGCTGACAGGGCTTCTGAAGGTCTTCTGCTGAACCACCTATCAACTGATCAATCAGTTGAACTGTTGTTCGATACATCAGTTGAATTGGTTCAATTCGTGCGATCAGTTTGTACTTTCAGTTTGCATCTCCGATAGCTTCAGTTACGTTCAGCTAAATGCACACTTAGGTGAATTTATTAGTAACAAAATAACAAATTTTGTTAACATCAAAATCAAGATTGCGAACATGAAATGTTCCAACACTCTTCAACTGACTTTTGGAGTGTGGAACTATTTTAGAGTGGGTGTTTCTCGTATCTCCTCGAGTTCTATCATTTCTACCTTTTCTATCTAATAAATCTCATTATCCAAGATGGTGTTATTCATTGCAACAAACACCTTTGTTACATTTGAATCATAAAAATAATATCCAACATAATTATTTTGATATCTCACAAAGTAGAACAAATTGGCTCTACTATTAAATTTTTTTCCCGCTGCCTGTTTCACATAGTCAGGATATCCCGATATTATTAAGAAAGAATATTTGGGAGGTTTCTTCCATCCATATCTCATGTGGAGTTTTATCAACTGCCCTTGTACAGACTTGGTTCAACAACATTGCCGAAGTGCAAATCCCCAAAAAGATGGCGGCTATTCAGTGAATCCCGTAATAGATCGAACCATGTATACCAATGAAACGTCTACTTATTTAAAATGCGGAAAATTTTATTTTATTTTTTTATTATTTTTTTGTAAAAGCTCACATTTTCAAAATAACATTTAAATATTTTGTATGCATGCAACTCTACTGAAAAATACAACGTTTAAAAATAATCGTAAATATTTGACAGTAAAAATATAGCAGTTTAAAATGGCCAAACTCATCCAAAAATGTGCGTAAACATAAACGAGTAAAAATCATAACAATCATCTGTGTATCAAAACCAGCATATAAAAATGTTCATATCCTCTCAAATCTCATAAAATCATAATGTGCGGAAGAAATGTGGTCCTCGGGTCGTGTGCGCACCTCCAGTCCTGCCTACTTAGAATTCGGCACCTCCAGTCCCCTCATCGACATGCTCACCTGTATCATTCACATCTAGTTAGTCTAAAGACTCAACACACCTGTACCGGAATAACAAGTACATATACATAGCACACAACAGTCAAAAATATACTGTAATCAACTTACCTTTCATGAACTTAAAAAAAGCGTAAATGTAAACGTGTCATATGAAATCATGCATGTCAAAACAGCTCATCGTAACATCATATCCTTAAACATTAACTTTAATTAAATTCAGTTCCTTAGTTGTGACCTTCGTATCAGCTTTATCGTTCATCATTATACGATGGATCCATCTACATAAAACCGTGGTACCCGACGGCTGTCGGACATCAGCGACAGTATTACCTATCCACTGTGCCTAGGCCTCATCATTAGCATTTACATATACATCATAAGCATTTAAATAAGCATTTACATAAGCATTTACATATACATCGTTAGTCACAACTAATTCTCATCCTTCAAAACATCATCATTTTCATCACTTATAAAAATCACGCACGCGCGTAAATTTTTCTTAAAATCAAACATGCAACGTATTTTTCATAATTTCATAAAAAATCATATTCATGATACATAAACATTTAAAAGCATGATAAATTTGTGCTCAGATCGCTGCCAGAACTAAAATCTCACCCTGGATGCAAAATGACTATATTGCCCCTGGAAACCCAAAATGACCGTTTTACCCCTAGACCTCAAAATTTCGACCCGAAGCTTATCAAACTCCTTTAAATATCTCAAAACATAATTAAAAGTACTTCTTAGACGTAAACTCGAGCCCGTTCCAAAACTTAATCGATTCGTTTTAAAACTTGGACCGGGGTCCCGATTTTAACCCGAATCGACCCGAAACTTAACCAAATTATTCCAAACTTAAACCATGCCTAAAATATATCCTACCAGCCCCTAAACCACATTTTTCAGCCCACAACGACCCACGAAAACGAGACTAAAGATCGCTGAAATTTTCTGCACGTTCAAGTCATAACCCTAGTCACACCATTCTCACGTTTTATCAATCCTAGACCTAACCATCGAGGACCAGCCTGGAACCAGCCCTCTCTAGCTCATCTCGGGACTCTCCTGGACGACCCCAACCACTGCCCTTAACCCTATGCCCGCAACAAACAAGAACCACAAGACGCGAGCCCGTAAACCACATGCAATATTTATGTATTAAATTCATAAAAATAAATAAACACCTAATTTAAATAAAACCATTTATTGCATGCATTCATGTTACGTTAATTTAATTTCATGGACCTTACAACCAATGTCTGATTACAACATTCAACTGGAGTGTGGTAGGTGGGGTCTAGTGTGAGAGAAGTCATGAGAATTCCAGGTAGCTCACAACAAGTATGCCAGTAGAAGTCACAGCTTTCCGTCATCCAGACCTCTCCAATAATATGAGTCAGACACTGACCGCGAATAATGTTCATTATGCAACCACCGTTGATGGAAGGCAAAAAAAATTTAAGCTATGTTTAATTTTCTTTTTATGGCTTGATATAAATTTTGAATCTTATCCAAAACGAGGGATTTTAATTTGGAAAATTTGTCTCATCATTAATTTTAAAGTATCATGCCATGTTTGTTTGTATATTTGTCGGATTCATGCAACTCTTGTTATTATATTAATAATAACCTACATACTGATTATTTATAATATATCGCATGCAGTATAAAAAAATAAAAAATGATCAATAATTGAGAGCTAATTGATCCATATGAGTCAAATATGGATCCAAGTCCAAAATTTAGGTAAATGCATGGATTCAAATGCAATATTACATTAGCTTCCAATATTTTACATGTTTTCGATTGCCAAAACTCTTGAGGATCTATGTCCATCATCTTCATATTTTGATCTTTCACTAAATCTAATATTACATAAAATTTCTATGACACATTGAGATACAAGTTTATGGGTGGGAATGAGCCATAAACCAAGCTCATTTTAAATAATTGTCGAATAAATAAAATACAACATGTAAAATATCCTAACATACACCTAGTAAATTGATATCAAATATTATATTAAAACCATTATATCAAATATTATCATAAAATCATGTTTCTTGTAAATTTATCACTAACTATCATTATTAAAAATAAATTAATAAACTGAATAAACACTTTTATTCAATTATCTAATTGTTTTATTAATAATTTAAATTTCTTGTAAAACACATTTTACCATAAATAATTAAAAATTTAGTTGTTAACTATTTGTTTTATAAGAAAAATATATAATTTTATCAAAAATTTATACCAAGAGTAAAATTGATCATAATTTCATAAAATATCAATTTAGCTCAAAATTTTGAAAAATTCAAAAAATCACCCCAAGCTCGAAAACAATTCGAGTCCATATAGGGTAGGGCTGCAGGAGACTTTCTCGAGAGCCCTGCCCATCTGCCGACCCACTACCCGAAGTCGGCAGGACTCTGCCTCTCTCAGCAAGTCAGTACGAAACAATGTACAGTTTTTTTATTTAAAAAATTGCATAGGCAGCATACTACCGGTGTTGGGCAGCGCTGCTTGCTACCTGCTACCCTGAACTGTTTCGGGCAACACAGAAAAATAATTTTTTTTGTTTTTCTCAAAATCCAATTTTTGAGGCGATGCAATTTCTGAAAAATAAAATTCTTAAGCGGTTAGAAATAAATTACTTAACATAATTCAAACAATAAATAATATAAAATCATAAGATTGAGAAACCTAGGCTCTGATATCACTGTTGGTGTACTGTTTTCTCGCACCCAAGACACTGAAAGTTATAAAAAAAATTAATGTTTAAAACGTTCTTGGGTGTCATATGATTTAAAATCATTCATAAGGCGTTTAGATTTGATTTAACGACTACTCCAACTATGACGGTGTTTAGGAGGTAATAGCTCTTCTTGTAAATCTCTATGAATTTTTTTAAACTTTCTAGTCAGATCCATGATCAGAAATATTTGTTCCTCTCCTAAATTGTACTAGTAAACCAGGAGAAATTTACGTCGAGATGATCACCGGAAGGCGGCGGAACCAAGATGAGTGGAGGCTCTCGGCCGTGCCTCTTATCAAAGGTTAGGGCCGATTTTTTCAAATGCGGGAAGAGGGATAATTTTCTTGTATTGTCAAAATTTTGGTAGGAAAACATTATGAACAAAAGACTTGTGTGTCTTGTCAATTTTTGATAACATGTATTAATAAACATGGAATTTCATCCAACTAGGATTCTCCTTGAATCAGAATTCTATATTTTCTCTATTTAAAATTCTCATATGTTATTTTCTAATTTGAAAATATCATGTGTAGTCAACTCTTAATTTTGCATGATATACACACACATAAATATATATATCTAAACATATATAAAATTAAATAACTATTATTTAATTAATTATTAATCAACTAATTAATCAATTTTAGACTCTTCTAAAATATTCCATGATAATTTTATAATTAGTAGTCACTACTATTAATTTATTATTAATTCAATATATTTTAAATTGACTAAATAAATAATTGTGACTCATTATAATCACGATTGAGGATGAGACAGTGCCGATGTATCGAAGGTACAAATCTCGTTCATATAATGAAAAATGAAAGTTTCGAAATTTTCCACTAATTTATTTTTGGCAGTTGTCATTTTTGTGAACTCCTTTACTAAAAATAACAGTTCCACTCTTCTTACTTAATTAGCAGTAAAAGTTACTTCCAATATGTAAAGGCCCGTATTTCGTATTCGTAATTTTGCGGAATTATTAAAAATTTTCTAAATAAATAATTATCTTGTCCCATTTAATTAAAGTAAACATGTAAATAATTTTAACTTTAAAATAACAGCGGAAGCAAATATTGTTTTCAACCAACAATTTAAAAATAATTAACGTAAACATCAACTTAAAAATAATCCAACGTATTAAAACTGAGTTTGAATAATAAAAGGTGCATAAATTAAATCATGAGGTCCTCGGGATTACTATTGCTGTCCCAAGATCGCTCACTGGTCTCCGTCCGCGGTCCCGACCTCATCAATACCTACAACAATCAAGTCTAGTGAGTCTAAAGACTCAACATGTATATATCATGAATAACAAGTAAATATATCATAAAATCGCATGCAACGTAAAAATAAAGTATCGTAAAGCGTACAGTAAAAATCATATCATGATTAATTATAACTACGTGCATATCTAAAAATCATACGTAAAAGCTTTACTCAATAGATCTCTGTCATAACATATCATAATTTTCTGGTAGAGATAATGTTTCTAAGCATGTGGCCCATAACATAGCGTGAGCGCCTGATAAGACTAAACCACAGTATACTGGGCGGTAGAGATCAATCACAGCCCTTGGACTGGATGTCCGTACCCATACATAATCATAACCGGTCGTAAGTCACCGGGCGGAGAGGTCCTCGGTTGTTCCTCCGACTTCCAAACCCATAAGCATAAGGTGGCCACAAGACATATCACATATATATCAAAAATAAACATTTTATATTTTTATGCACGTAATATAATTATAACCTTATTTTTACCGGATGAGTTGGATCGTTCCCAGGCTTGCTACGACTTACTACTAATATGTGACACATGAAATAAATCTTAACTTGACAAAATCTTAACAATAGAACCAAAAACGAGACGATTCGGACCAACAACTTGATTTTTAACCATGGCTTCGTACCAACCCGAACCAACATTAAACCGACGTTTAACCATGATTAAAAATACCCCAAACATACTGAAAAATATGCATAATAACTGTAAAACACGAAAATAGGTGAAAAGAATCCAAAAACATAAAACACTCTTTCGAGAGTCATTTTGGCACCTTTCACCGTAAATTCTTGTACGACCTCTAAACTCGACCGAATCACAAACGGCCAAAAACATGACTTTCCTAACTCATTGAGGTACTGTCCAGTCCAAGGCCATGGGCTAAAAGCCAACCAAGAACTCAAACCACCACCAAAACCGTGACCCAAAGCTGCTGTCAAAAAGCAGAAAATACAGCAGCGGCAGCTTGGTTGTTTGTGGAGCAAACTCTGAAAATAATGGCCAAGGGCATGAACCACCGCCCAAGGCCTCTTACCAACATCCTAAGGCATGGCTTGGACCATGGCTAAGGGATAAAAGCCAACCACAAACCAAGCAAACACCTAGGACAATCACAGCTCAAAACCGAGAGAGCCACTTTCTGTATAGTGTGATGTATTGCATTGTTTTGTTGTCTTGTATCATTCCAATGGCCATTTGAGCGACCATGGATCGATCTAGACATGATGGAGTGTTGTATAAACAATGGCTACGGGCTAGGAGCCAACCACAATTCATCCAACATCTCCAAAACCGAAAGTGCATACACACAGAATTTGAAGGAAACGAAATGAACTTGTGTTGTTGTTGTGCAATTCTAATGGATCTGTGAACCAAGCTTGGAAAGGACACCTTGGTCACGTCCTAGACATGTTAAGGGAGGGTTCTAATCGTGGCTACAGTCCCTAGGACATCCAAGATTCAAATACTCCCCTTAACCACCCAAGAACCAAAAACGAAGCTCAAATCTGTAGTTTTGAAAAAGTTTGCTGTCATTCCTTTATTTGTGAGTGTATGGATGCAAGCCAATGGACCAATGACACCCTAACACATTCTAATTCATTCCTAACAGCAGCCGTGTGAGCCAGGAACCGAGCAACTACCTGTAATCCAGAAAAGCAACCAAACCGTGAAGTTGAACCAAAAGAGCATAGAAAATCTGTGCAGATTTTTTTGAAAATGTTGCTGCCACAAATTCGTTTTGCCTCATGAATCTTGAACTTATAATGTTTAAAAATATTTATAGGACTTGATTGAAGAGAAAAGAAACAACATATACATGCCTGGAATTTGTTTTGACACAAAACAAATCAAAACGACAATACGACGCGACGGAACTGAGTTGGATTTCTCCTCTTGTTCTCTTACTGTTTTGCTCTTGCTTTCACGATTATTAGCTGCAGTTTTCTGCTAATTTTCGAAGGTGAGGTTGTGGGGAAGGTAGGTGATGAAGGTGAATAATATACTAGGTGTTAAAGGTGCCATTATATGCCTTTAGTTTGGGAGTTACAAGTCAAGAATTTGACTGGTTTGGTTTTGAATGGTTTCTTCTCCTCTTGTTGCCTTTGCCATTCACGACTTTTTGCTCAGCTGATCCCTTCTGGTTTTTCGACTATATTAGTGTAGGATATGTAAGTAATGAAGATGAATGGTATAAGTGGTGTTAAATGGGTCATAACATACATTAAAATGGGAGTTACAAGTGAAGGAGGTGAATGGTTTTTGAAATGCTTCTCCTTCCTTTGCTAGCCGATGATTTTGTTCCTATTTTTGCTGTAAGATCAGCTCACTTTCTAGGCTCATAGGTTGATGGGAATTGAAGTGGAATTGTAGTATTTGAATTACCAATAATTAGTGAATTAAAAATGGGTAATTGAATACACCATGAAGTCCATTTAGAGGTGATTTGAATGGAGAGTTACCAAACTTTTGAAATGGTTTATGGTTTGACTATAATGTTACTAATATTGCATGTACAATGTTGTTTAAAATCTAATATTTTAAATATTTAAGGTTTTAAACACTCCTACCATACATTTTAGTGCATTAACATATTAATTTATAACAACCTCTTGTATGGTCTTGCATGGATTCAAATTTAAGTATTTAAATACTATGTTTAATTTCTTGAATATATTAGACTTAGATTAATTTATCCCATTTGTTGACATATTTTAATTTAAGCCTAAAGAACTTATTTACTAACTTAGCCCTAATTAATTAAATAAATCCCAAATGCCTTCTTTTTCTTTAAATTAAATTATTCTTTGGCTTAATTTAAATTTAGGAATATTTTCTTATTATTAATCTTATTATTAATCTTATCTCTAATCTCCAACTCTGGTCCGACCTCGCGTATGTATCTTGAAAAGATAAAAACTAAACATCTACCTTTAAAATAAATAATCATGATTTAAAATTATTTAAAATAAATCAAACACTTCATATATTTATAAAAATTCAATTTTTTTTATTTAAATAGTAGCAATTATGCATGGCTTATACGTAATCTGATTTTTCGGGTTCTACACAATATGTGGAATCAACTTATAAACTTTGTAAGTAATCTGTTTAATCTCCATAAAACTACAGTTGTCAAATTCAACTCCTTGAACTTGACTATCTCAACATAACACGGAATCCTATACCGTGTTGATGTCCCATAATATCCCAGGTCATGGATAATACCCGGGACATGGACATGGATTGTGCCCGGGTCAATGACATTGGATTATTCCCGGGTCGTGGGTAACCCGTAAAAGTAGGACAGGTCGGCAAGGAAGCCCGGGTCCCGGACGACCCGGGACATTGGGTGGACAGGTCAAGACAGGGAGATTCTACGAGGAGGGTTCGTAAGAGGCCGGGCCACTGAACACCCGAGACATCTTCTCCTCGGGCTATCGGACGCCCGGGCTCTCATGTAAACTCCCGAGAAACCTTCCACCCGGGCCATCTCGATTTTAACATCGCACTCAAGTGTACTAGTAAAGTAGGATGTGGGTGGCCGTCCTATCTCTAACACCAGGCCGATGGGTTGACAAAATCAGGTGGGATGGATGTGACTAGTATGCGATTTGACATGTCAGAATATAGAGTATGCTCAGCCGCCCTACTATAGTTAGTATGTAAGCACGCAAAAAGAGGTCATTAATGCATCTCCTACTATAAATATCAGGTTCTATTCTTGTATTTATTCTCTATTCAAATATTGAATGCACACATTTATTACTCACACCAATATCGCAGCCATCATTTGGTTTTCATTGGTTCTTTACTTAATTCACTCACTGACTTAAGAATTGGAGTGGTCACGCTGGACACCCTTCCGGCTCCCATTCACTTAGTTATCTTCTTGAGCGCAGGACCTCGTAGGAGCCCTGGAAAGAAGCTTCTGGTTCAGAAATCTACCTTGCTCTTATTTCCTTCATTATCTTGATAGTAGATCCGGTGGAGCACCCGACCCGGCTCACCCATTTTACCCGGATCGCATCGGCGCCGTCTGTGGGAAAAACAAGAGTCTAAGGCGTTGATATGGCTCATAACAGGAGGACGAATCAAGAAATTTCTCGCATCCAGGGAGACAATAACACACATCTTTCTGGTGCAGGTTGTCCGCCACCCACCGGTCCCCCGCCTACTTTTAATTTAACAGCTGAAGAGTTGGATAAGATCGTGACTAAAGCTGTGGAGGAAGCCTTGGCGAAAAAAGATCATTCCCATCATTCTACCCATCCAGAGCAAGAGCATGAGCAGGTGCATAAAGAACGGGAGGAAGAAAAGAGGGAAGAGGAACGGGAGTCAAGTGCAGGTTCTAAATCTCCTACGGTAGCGGAAGAGCTAGAGGAATTAAGGAAGAAGGTGAAAGTATTGGAGGGGCAAGTAGGTTCCAAGAGTAGTTCCCGAGCTGTTAAAGGCTGCCCATTTTCTGATACCATCGTTCGAGAACCACTTCCCGGGCATTTCAAATCTGCCAGGGTTAAGGATTATGACGGGAGTTCTGATCCCGAAGAGCATCTTGCTCGATTCGAGAATATGGCCATGCTGTATTGTTACGGAGATCAAATCAAGTGCAAAGTGTTCCTAACCACTCTTGTTGATTCGGCCCAAAGGTGGTTCGAAGGGTTAGCACCTCAGAGCATTCACTCTTTTGAAGATTTTCAGAAAGTATTCTTGCATCAGTTTAGTAGTAGTACGAAGTACAAGAAGACTGCTTCCAGTTTATTCGAAATAAAGCAGGGCCCAGAAGAAACTCTCAGAGCATATATCAAAAGATTCAACCGGGTGGCTTTGGATGTCCCTGCCTGCGCACCCGAGACAAAAACTACTGCTTTTACGCAAGGATTGCTGGAAGGGGATTTCTTTCGTTCTCTAACCAAAAAGCTGCCCGGGAACTTTGAAGATCTCTTGTCCCGGGCAGAGAAATACATCAATATGGAAGATGCCCAGCATCAAAAAAGAGAAGCTTTGAAAAGAACCAAGGGAGACCGGGTCGTCAGACCCGAGGAGAGAGCCATAAGAGAAAAGGTCCGGGACATTTTTCTCATGTCCCCCTCAGAATTGCCCGGGACCAAGAAATTCAAGAATGTAGCTCAGATATGACCCCACGTCCAAGTTCAATGGCACGATTGCCCAGACCAGAGAAGAAAGGGTTCTGCACCCTTCATAAAGAATATTCCCATGACACTAATGAATGTCGAACTCTGAGGAAGGAATCTAATCGGCGCTTTACACCTGAATCTAGTGCCCGGAGTGAGCCTAGACAACCACCCTGGTTGGCCCGACATCCCGGACCTAATACTTCGGGAAGATTGGCAGGTTGCCCGAATGGAAGCAGGAGAGAAGAAGGGAGTTCCCGGGAGAAGAAGAATAGTCAGCCGGAAAAGAAAACTTCTCCGATTCGAGGAGTGATAAAAATGATCTCGGGAGGATCTACAGATGGTGATTCCAACCAGGCCCGGAAGGCGAGAGGAAGGAGAATGTGTTTGGAAGTTGATGAGAGGAGGAGTAATGAGCCGATCATAAGCTTTGGCCCTGAAGATCTTATGGGAGCCAGCATACCCCATAATGATGTCCTGGTCATTCAAGCCAGAGTGACTAATTATGATGTGTTAAGAGTTTTCGTAGACAATGGCAGCTTGGTTAATGTTATCTTCAAAGAAGCCTTGGTGCAAATGGAATTCCAGGAATACCCATTGGAGGCAGTTGAGACTGTCTTGTTTGGTTTTGCAGGCCATGCTGTCTATCCTGAAGGAGAAATAACTCTGTCCTTGACGCTCAGAAGTGGAGATTTGAGGAAAACAGTCATGACAGTCTTTACAATAGTGGACGCCCCATCTTCGTACAATATCATCCTCGGGCGGCCAGCTATGAACGAGATGAGGGCTGTGGCCTCCACTTACCATCAAAAAATCAAATTTCCGGTACGAGGACAAGTTGGGGAAGTCAAGGGAGACCAGCCTTCATCTCGGAAGTGTTACGGAGAGACTGTCCGAGTGGATCAGAAAAGGGCGAGGAAGGAGGACAAGGGAAAAAGGGTGATCCGAGTAGAGGAGGTGGCAGAGGAGAGGGAGGTGAATTTTGTTGCAGAGGAGGAACAGAAGGTGGTTGAAGTTGAGCCCGGGAAGAACATTCGGGTGGCTCAAGATCTTGATACCTCTACCCGGGTCAGTCTTTTGGACTGTTTAAAAGCTATTATTTCTGTTTTTGCGTGGTCTCAACAGGAACTAGTAGGGATCTCGTCTCAAGTGGCCGAACACAAATTAAACATTATCCCGGGCTCCCAACCTGTGAAGCAAAAGAAAAGGCATTTTGGCCCTGAAAAAGATAAAATTATTGATGAACGAGTGCAGGAATTGTTGTGAGCCGGTCACATCAGGGAGGTGCACTTCCCTACCTGGCTTTCCAATGTGGTTCTTGTTCCAAAAGCTGCGGGGAAATGGAGGATGTGCGTAGATTTCCGGGATCTGAACAAAGCTTGTGCTACCCTCTTCCTCGGATTGATCAGCTGGTAGATTTCACTTCTGGTTTTTAATTATTAAGCTTCATGGATGCTTATCAGGGTTATCATCAAATCCTCCTTGCCCGGGAGGATCAAGACAAAGCAAGTTTTATTACATCTGGAGGCACTTTCTGCTATGTGGTCATGCCATTTGGATTGAAAAATGCTGGGGCCACATACCAGCGTTTAATGAATCATGTCTTTCAGAAGCAGATGGGGAAGAATGTTGAAGTTTATGTGGATGACATCCTAGTCAAAACCAGGGATGCCTCTGGTTTTGTTGCTGACTTAGCCGAGACTTTTGCCACACTAAAGCAGTATGGAATAAAGCTCAACCCAGCTAAGTGTGTTTTTGGGGTGAGAAGCGGAAAATTTTTTGGTTTTTTGGTAACAGATCGAGGTATTGAAGTAAACCCCGAGAAGATCAAAGCAGTGATTGATTTGCCTTCCCCTCAATCTGTCCGGGAAGTGCAAAAGCTAACCGGGAGGATCGCTGCCCTGTCACGGTTCATCTCTCGGTCTGCCCATCAAAGCTATCCATTTTTTCAAGTCCTGAGGAAGGCACAGAAGTTTGGGTGGGATGAAAAATGTGAGCAAGCTTTCCAAGATTTGAAGAAGCACTTGGCCGAATTGCCCGTCTTAGTCAAGCCCGAGCCCAGGGAAAGGTTGTGGGTCTACCTATCTGCTACTAAGTATGCTGTTAGCTCTAGGGGTGGGAAAAATATCAAAATACAGAAAAATCGTACCGAAAAAATATCGAAATTACCGAAAAAATCGGTATACCGAAAAATTTCGGTACGGTATCGGTACGGAATTATTTTTTTTTCGGTATATAATATACCGAAATACCGAAAATAATTTTTTGTTATTTTTTTTAAAAATTTAAGTTCGGTATACCGAAAAAATGTCGGTATTTTCGGTATACCGACACTTTTTGGGTATACCGACAAAATTTTCGGTGTCGGTACGGTATCCGATATGAACTTTTTTCATATCGAAAATTCGGTATACCGAATGTGCGGTATACCGAATTTTCGGTATCGGTATGAAAAAATTCCATACCGATATTTACGGTACGGTATACGGTACCGTAGTTCGGTACGGTATACCGTACCGTACCCACCCCTAGTTAGCTCTGTGCTTGTCCGAGAAGAAGGAACCAATCAAAAGCCTGTATATTATGTCAGTCATGTCTTAAGGGGAGCAAAATTAAAATACAGTGAAGTGAAAAAAATAGCTCTGGCACTGGTGATGACTGCCCAGAAATTAAGGCCTTATTTTCTCTCACGTCCGATTGTGGTTCTCACTAACTCCCCGCTCGGGAGAATCATGACGCATGCTGAAGTCTCGGGAAGAAAGATTAAGTGGACAATAGAGCTCGGGGAATATGACATTGAATATAAACCTCGAGTCGCTATAAAATCCCAGGCCTTGACAGACTTTTTGATAGAAATGATTCAGCCGGGAGAGGAGGAAGTTTGGAGAGTTTTTGTCGATGGTGCATCAAATTTATCAGGATGTGGAGTTGGGGTGGTTTTGATCGCACAATCAGGGGAGAAGGTCAAATTAGCTCTGAGGATAGATTCCCGAGTCACCAATAATGAAGCTGAGTATGAAGCTGTTCTGGCTGGATTGCAAGCTGCCCGAGAAGTCGGAGCTACTCGGGTCATTATTTATTCTGATTCTCAATTAGTCACCCAACATGTCAAGGAAATATATGAAGTCAAAGATGAAAAAATGTTTAAATACTTGGGTCTCATCACAGCCCGGGTAGCATCTTTCGTTGATTGGAGTATCGAGCAAATTCCCAGAGAAGAAAACGAGGAAGCCGACACCCTATCCAAAATGGCTGCTTCCCTGACAGATGTTAACAGCCGGGAAGTTCTATGCTTTACCCGATTGGTTCTCTCTATTAATGAAAATATGCCCGCCACTCAGAATGATTCGTGGATGACCCCTTTGATCGAGTACATGATCCATGCCAAGCTCCCGGACGACCGGGCTCAAGCCTTGAAAATCAGAAAACAAGCACCAAGGTTCGTCCTTTTGAATAATGTTTTATATAGGAGATCATACCAGGGCCCTTTGCTCAAATGCTTATCAGAAAATGAAGTGGAGTATATCTTCCGAGAAATTCACGAGGGATGCTCTAGTGAACATCTTGGTGGAACTGCCTTGGCTCGGAGAGTGATATTAGCTGGATTCTGGTGGCCCCAGGTAAATCAAGATGCTATTCAACTTGTCCGAACATGTAAGGGTTGCCAGTATCATTCTAATTTTCAACACAGACCAACTACTGGTATGCAACCTATTTCAGCATCATGTCCCTTTGATCAATGGAACATGGATATTGTGGGTCCCTTTCCTACAGCCCATGCACAGAAAAAATTCCTTCTTGTAGCTGTGGATTATTTCTCTAAATGGGTGGAGGCTGAACCTTTGGCTAGAATTACTAAGGAAGAGGTGATGAAATTTCTCTGGAAGAATATTGTTTGCAGATTCGGCATCCCAAGAAGATTAATTTTAGATAATGGGAGGCAATTCCAGGGGAAGAAAATCACATCTTGGTGTCAAAGAAATGAAGATCATCCAATCTTTCACCTCAGTAGCCTACCCACAAGCCAATGGCCAGACTGAGGTAACCAACAGGATCATTGTACATGCGTTAAAAGCCCGACTTCATGGAAAAGGTAAGGACTGGGTGGAAGAATTACCGAGTATACTGTGGGCATATAGGACTACACCTCGAACAATCACCCGGGAGACTCCTTACAACCTAGTTTATGGATCAGAAGCAATCCTACCTGTGGAGATCGGACAGTCATCTGCTCGGGTGGAATCTTACCCGAGTTGCAATGATCAAATCCGGGCCCTTGAGCTTGACTTGGTTGAAGAAAAAAGAGATCGGGCAGCCATTCGAATGGAAGCTTATCGAAGCCGAGTGATAAAACCCTATAACAAGCATGTTCGAGCACGAAATTTCCAAGTAGGAGATCTAGTTATGAAAAAGGTGAAGCCAGTAGGTGATGTGGGGAAATTAGAGGCACGTTGGGAAGGACCTTTTAAAGTAATTCAGAAAGTTAGTTCGGGAGCGGCTTATTATCTGGAAGACTCTCAGGGACACACCCTTCAAAAGCCTTGGAATGCATTTCATTTGAAGAAATATTATGTTTAAAGGATTGTATATGTTATTTGTGTATTCAATAGAGAAATTATTCGGAACAAGGTCTCACAAAGTCCAGGGACCCGTACCCTGGCCCGGGGACCCGTATCTCGGTTATCTCCTAAAGTCCAGGGACCCGTACCCTGGCCCGGGGACCCGTACCCCGGTTATCTCCTAAAGTCCAGGGACCCGTACCCTGACCCGGAGACCCGTACCCCGGTTATCTCCTAAAGTCCAGGGATCTGTACCCTGGCCCGCGTACCCTGGCCTGAGAACCCGTACCCCGGTTATCTCCTAAAGTCCAGGGACCCGTACTCTGGTCCGGGAACCCGCACCTCGGTTATCTACTAAGACTAATTATTTATCAAACCCGAAGAATTGTATCCCATTCATTTATAAGCTTGGTGAAAGTTACCTAAAAATTTACAAGGATGTTCGAATGATATTTGAAGAATTCAAGACATTTACAACACTTTGAGAATATTTTAACACAGTTATCAAACACAAGGGAGGAAAAACAGAGTATTTTTCATTAATTCAGAAAATAATTTACATGGTGCCTGGAAGCCCAGGAAGGAAATCAAAAATCTATTCTATCTTGCTTGTTTTCCTCCTCCTCCTCATCCTCCGGGAGGGATGCAACAGCCTTCTCTGAATCCGAGAAGTCCTCCCGATCTGATGGAACGAGGCCCACCTCCTGGAATTGTTCTAGGCATTTGTTAAAGCCCAGGTCAAAGTAGACGAAGACCTTGTCAGCCACCATCTTTTTAAACTCCTTAGACTTTAAGAACTGGGCCATTTTATCCTCTTGGGAAGCCTTTAGAAGTTCCAAGGCAGCAGTCGCCTCTTCAGCCCGGACCCGGGAGGATTCCGCCTCTCCCCTGGCCGCCTTCACCTCTAGTTTGGCCGCCTCGGATTGATTAGTAAGGGCTTTTCAACCTCGGCTAGTTCTACTTGGACCAGGTCTACTTGCTGTTTCCAGCCAGCTCTTTCCCGGGCCAAGACGTGCTCATGAAGCTCCTTCACCCAGCGCAATTCCTCCTGGACTTTATCATGCATTTCCCGAAAAGAGGAGGCCTGATGGTTGACGGCGGCCACTTGCTCATAAGCCGAAATCAGCATTTGCAAGCCCTGCAATAAAAAGAAAGATTAAGAAACTGGCGCATGATTAGTTAAAAGCAAACAGCCAAATATAAGAACTTACCGAGAAAGCCCGAGAGACCCCTTCACACAGTTTCTGATTGGGGTGAAGCCCCTGGAGATGCTCCACCTCCTCGGGTCGAAGAAGGCCTCGCACCATCTTGACCAGATCCCGGCTGATATCCTCATCAAATAAATTTGGCAGGACCCAGGGAGCTTCACCCTGGAGATTAGGGCCGGTAGAAGAGCCGCGAGGAGGATGTGGTTGGGCGGTGGTCTCAGGCTCGTCTTCCTCTTCCACGACAACTGTCTCGAGGACCGGCTCCGTCACAGCCTTCCTCTTTCGGTGATTTAGAGGCGTCGGGTCCTCTTCCGCAACCAGAGAGGAGGTCTCCTCCCTGGTCAGAACAGCCTCTTCTCGGGCCTCAGTCTTTGCCTGAACCTGGGCGCTCCTCATTTTCTTGTGTTTCCCGGCCTTCAGCGTCCGCCCGAGCGTGGCGTTCCTCCTCCTCTTGTGCTTCCCGCTCTCCTCTCCGCCCGGACCTTTTTCTGTTCTGCCTTCTTCCGAGCAGCTGCTTTAAGGAGACTGGCCTTGATCATTTCTTCTTCAGCTGCATCAGAGATAAAGTTAGAATAATAAAATAACGGAAAAAATTAAAAGCAAAGAAAAGTAATTTACCAGCCCGAGAGCCGGCTTGATCAAATTCATCTATGATCCGATCCTCAGGGTCTTCCGGCTGAGACCCAATCCCATAATAAACCAAATTATCCCCCCCCCCCCCCCCCCCGATCAACACTGAGGACATGAATGATTGGTTCTCTATGGCGTCCTAGGCCTGGGTGAAGGGGGGAAGGAGTTTATAATCCCGGGGAAGCTCTGGTTGCCCGGGCATTGTGGGTAAAAAGCCCGTTGAACAGGTCAAGGGAGTTGGAAGTTGCAAAAAGAAAAATTTTGTTTTCCATCCCTTCAGAGATGAAGGGATGTCAGTTAAAAACCGATGGTGCATCCGAGCCATGAAAGAGAAGACCCATCATTGAATCGGCAAGCATAAAAGAAATGAAAGACAAAAGGATTGATGAGGAGAGATTTCATGCGGAATAAAATGAAAGTAGCAGCCATGATTTGGAAAGCATTGGGATGGAGGTGATTGATCGGGAGCCCAAAAAAACGGGCAACCTCTTCAAAGAAATACTGAATCGGGAACCGGAGCCCATTTTTGAGCTGACGAAGAAAGTTTGGAAGCCCGGGGGAGGGGTGTCCGAATGATCATTAGGCTTAGGAATTTCTATCTTATAAGTAGAAATAATCGAACTTAAGGACCTAATTTCTTCGAGGTTACTCGGGCAAAGGGTGGAAGTTACGGTAGAAAACCACAAGAGCCCGGTAACCTTCTCTTTCCCCTTGCCCTGGGTGATAGTAGGTCGGGAGGAAGAGATCTTGGGTTTTTGTTGAAGAACAAGTCAGGAAGAAGGGATAGGGATACCAACGGGAATATGAACGGAGTTTTCAGTAGGAGTCGGGGAGTTATCCTCTGACCGATCCCTGACATTTTTACCAGAAGTAGAAGAAGTAGAGTTCGACATACTAACTAAAATGAGAAAAGGAGAGTTGAGGAAATTACGAGAAACATGAAAAGAAGGTGACCGGTAAATGCAAAGATCGCCGGAGAAGGAAGTTACGCGTCGAAAAAGCTCGAGAGAGAAAATTGCAAGAGTTTAGCCACAGGTTCGAATTTGCAAATGATTTTTGAAAAATCAGTGAGGTACTATATATAAGGGAGAGGAGTCAATCTAAGCCGTTAATCATAGGACATGTGGACGGATGAGATGTATATCAGAAATTGCGCGGGATATTTGAAAAGACAGGCTCGGGATTTGAGGTGCCATGATGAGTTATCTTCTCGAAATACGGAAAGTTTCTGACCGATCAGGTTTTAAGGCTTACGTCATCCCTAATAATTATGACATCATCCCTACTAGCTCGGGAATACTAAACGACAAATTACTTTATCTGACCGGGCACACATGACTAATCGGGACAGCGAGTCTGACTCTAGCCCGACTATTTAAGGAGGGAGTGATGATGCCCCATAATATCCCAGGTCGTGGATAATACCCGGGACAGGGACATGGATTGTGCCCGGGTCAATGACATTGGATTATTCTCAGGTCGTTGGTAACCCGTAATAGCAGGACAGGTTGGCAAGGAAGCCCGGGTCCCGGACGACCCGGGACATTGGGTAAACAGGTCAAGACAGGGAGATTCTACGAGGAGGGTTCGTCAGAGGCCGGGCCACTGAACACACGAGACATCTTCTCCCCGGGCTATCGGACGCCCGGGCTCTCATGTAAACTCCCGAGAAACCTTCCACCCGGGCCATCTCTATTTTAACATCGCACTCAAGTGTACTAGTAAAGTAGGATGTGGGCGGTCGTCCTATCTCTGACACCAGGCCGATGGGTTTACAAAATCAGGTGGGCTGGATGTGACTAGTATGCGATTTGACATGTCAGAATATAGAGTATGCTCAGCCGCCCTACTATAGTTAGTATGTAAGCACGCAAATACCATGTTGTATTCTTGTATTTATTCTCTATTCAAATATTGAATGCACACATTTATTACTCACACCAATATCGCAGCCATTATTTGGTTTTCATTGGTTCTTTGCTTAATTCACTCACTGACTTAAGCATCGGAGTGGTCACGCCGGACACCTTTCCGGCGCCCATTCACTTAGTTATCTTCTTGAGCGCAGGACCTCGTAGGAGCCCGGGAAAGAATCTTCTGGTTCAGACATCTACCTTGCTCTTATTTCCTTCATTATCTTGATAGCAGATCCGGTGGAGCACCCGACCCGGCTCACCCAATTTACCCGGATCGCATCACGTGTGATCCTCAATAGTTCAGGGATACGCTTAGCCGTGGGTTCACAACTTCATGTGATTCAGAACAACATTTGTTATTATTTCTGCGTATCATAATTAGCCTCATTTTTTCATCAATCCCTTGATCAATAATGTCAGAACTCAAGTCTGATCGTATCCATCAGATCATGGTAAGAACGTCTAGTAGCATCGCCCCATGATCCCCCAGGTATCACTGATATTGCCTGCAAGAACTTTAAGATATGGTTATCGTACCGTATGGTTCATTCAACTCATATATCTTGATTGAATCTGCAACATTTTGTATATCGAGAGTTGTAAATGAATTCGATAACGATGTGATGTATCTTTAAGTAACAATAGTGACATTGTATATGCAACTAAAGAAACACATTTCCTTAAAGCACATGTCTTGCTCTGGCAGAGACTCCTTGCACTATTAACTCATCATATCATATATGATATCTTCACCCATAGACGAGCGGTAAATGCCCTACTACAATGCATTGAATCCTACAAATTTCGAAACTACATCCAACCTTACCACCTAATGACCCTCAATGGAGTCGGTAAACGGATCAAAGTGCATGCTAGTACGTAGAGCCTCTATGTTATCCCGGATCAAATGACTAATAGTGTACAAATATAACTGCGCAATATTCTACTCGATAAGTGATAACTACTTGGTCAGTCTGAGAATGATTGTTCAATGCCTCATCAAATGATCATCCATCTATATGATTGGACATCCCCATTTTCTTACAAATTACACGTACCGTTTTCATCACAGATGTTAGTATCAAACTCGAACGATCTTTATCATTGTATTAGGAGGTTGAATCGACTAGGAACATATTTAGAATTTACATTACACTTCTTAATGAATTTCATTTTTCATTATATTAGTTGTCCTCATAGTACTTATAGTATATTCAAGGTCTTTATCTATATAGCTTGCATAATTATTGAATCATCTACTACTAAAATTAGGGGTGAGCAAGATTTCAGTTAAACCAAATTAACCGATCGAACCGAGCCAATTCGAAAATTTGGTTCGGTTATTTCGGAAATTCGATTTTTAAATTAAAAAAATTCGGTTGTATCTGTTAATTCGGTTCGATTACGGTTTTCAAAATTTTGAAATCGGTTAACCGAATTAACCGATATAATAAATACTAATATTTAATAAATTTTTATTATTTATTAATTTTTATATATTTTTTAAAATTTTTAATTTTAAAATCAACCCTAATTCTAATTTAATTCTAAACGCCTTGTCTGTCTCGTTCTCACTTCTCTATTCTCCACTCTTGACTTCATCCGCCGCCCATCCATCTCTCGTCACCGGTCGAGAATTAAACGATTTTAATTCGGTTCGGTTTTCATCGGTTATGAAAATTAATTTGGTCGGTTCGGTTATGGATAAATATTTCGATTCGGTTCGGTTATAGCTAATTTGGTTCAGTCGACCGAATGCTCACCCCTAACTAAAATACTGCTAGAAATTTTTTTTACAAGCTAATTTTGAAAATGCTCATATACATGCATGCGAATGAAAACAGTCCACCATGCGTATTAAAAAGTTATTCAATCACTGAATGAAAAAACTACAGTTAATAAAAAATCTAAATTTCATCAAAATCCCTAGATTACTGATTTAAAAGAACTTCCATGCAATAAACGGATCTGAACCATGATAGCAAGTACATATACTTAACATGCAACGGTGAAAAGTACCATAAATAAAATACATTTCATGATCTTGAAAGCATATCGTAATGTAAACATATTCCAAACATATCTCATCACGTAATCATAAACGTATCCATTTTTCTTATTTGAGTTCAGATTATTAGTTATGACTTTCGTATCATCTCTAGTCGATGGATCCATCTACGTATAACCGCGGTACTCGACGGCGGGGACATCCACAACAATATTACCCATCCATTGAACCTTGCCCTTACATGTTCGTGTTCGTATTAGTCACAACCAACTCACATCCTTCAAAAATATGTCATTACATTCATCACCTATAAAATCATGCATATACGTAAATTTCCTTAAAATCAAGCATGGAATGTATTTTCTGTATTTTCATAAAAATTCATGTTCGTAATAACATATACATTTTTAAACAAGTAACTTTAGTGTTCAAGGCCCTGTCAGGACTGCTAACTTGACCCGGGTTCAAAATGACAATTTTGCCCCTGGAAACCCTAATTGATCGTTTTACCCATGGACCTCAAAATTTCGACCCAAAGCCAACCAAACTTATTAAAACACCTCAAAAAACATTTATAACCATTTCCTAGACGTAAGCTCGAGCCCATGCATTAATTTCTATAATTCGTTTTAAAACTTGGACCGAAAACCCGGTTTTAACCTGAACTCAATCAAACTTAAACTATAGTTCGAAGACTCCTAATCAAACTCCATATGACCTAATTTAACTGTCAATATCCTCAGTCCTATCAACATATCAACAAACAAAATGAGACATAAGCGCTAAAACCAATACCCCATCCATACTGACTAGCGCCTGGGCACTGGCACTGTGGTGCTTGGTTAGCGCCTAGGCGCCCGACACCAGCGCTGCAGCGCTAGCAGCCCCGAGGATCGGGCGCTGCGGCGCCTAAAGGGCAGCGCCGCGGTGCTAGCCCTGCGGATCAAAAATCCCAAACAACGTTTGAAGCCAACCTCTACCAGACATTCAACTAGCCCAAACCAGGCTCGGACCAACCCTTCCTATCCCACCTTAAGACCCTCCTGGATATATCTAGTCGTGGTCCCTAGCCCCATGCACGTTGCCCTCAACCCTTCTCACAACCTAGCCGTCCCAAGCCCTAAATCAAGGAAACCTGATCGCACCATCACCAGACTGACTCAAGATCTAGTCCTAACATCTAAACACCATAATTCAGACGTGTTTGAGTCCCCTACCTCCCCATCTAGGCAGCCCCTTCAACCAAGAGACAAAAACATGAGAATCAATTCATAAAAATTAGTTTCCTCTATGAACATGCATTCGAAACTCACATAAAACATTAGAACGACAATAAAACATGCACGATCAATCAAAAACTCGTATTATGGTGTGAAAGACGAGAAAATGGAGGTATCGGGAGTGCTTTTGCGATTAAACGCTCAAAAAACAATGAAAGCGAGGCGAGAGACGGACACCGAAGGGACGTGACAACGTTTCTTAAGAAAATTCTTGAGGAATCCGATCACTCCTGCTGCTGGAACTCGTGGAGGCTGCTGTGAAATGGGGAGGGCGGCCGAGAGAAGTGAGGGTGGGAATAGGTTTTTCGGGGTAGGTATAACTAAAATATTAAGTGCTAATGAGCCCTTAATTAAAATAACTAGGAGTAAAAGTTTAGGCCCAAAATATTTTAAAATAGGCCCATTAAGCCCATTTACGAAAATCGCACATATAATCATCATATATTAACTAATAAAAAATATTTTTCCTTAACTATCTCCGGTCTCCGTTCCTCGTTCGAGCACGAAATACTGCTAAAAGTCCTAATACATGAAACCTAACAAACCATGAAATAAAACATATATCCATGCAATAATCACGCATTTAATGCATTAAAAATAATTAAACACATATTTCAGAAAAACCCTAGATTGCATACAGTCAGGTTACGTAGTTCGAATTTTCTAGACCTTATAATTATAGAGATAAAGTAAATGTCATAATTGAGTAACATTGTAAAATATTTTTAAAATAAAAATTGTTTTTACATAAAAGTCAATAAAGTCAAGCCAAAGTTGGCTAGCTGATCCTCTACTCTAACAAAAATATCTTTAGTTAATCATTATTTTTTAAAAATATTACACCTTTGTATATTTAATCATCTAATCATATGATACTAAATAGGAGTAGTTTCGATAATTATATTATCCATCTCCTCTTAAAATAAATTATATTTAAAATTTTCTTGTTTATTCATATAAAATTCACAAATATTTTTTCCACATAAATTTGAATTCTTCTTAAAGAAACTTACACCGTATAGATTATTTTTCATTTATTTATACTATAAATTATGCCCAAATGTTACGTGCGTAAAATTATAATAATAATTTATATAAGATTTAATTTTATTTTATTAAATAATTAATTCTATGTTTGATTTAATAATAATTGATAGAAATTAGTCGGGGTCTAGTACAATTTGAGATGGGTAATATTAAAAATAATTTGTGACAATTTTGAGGAAAAATGTTGGTGTAAGGATAATTTGAAAAATAAAGGATGATGTCCTCTAGTTGACAGATTTTTTATATAATTTTATATATACAAAAGAATTAGCACGAATATGCAATATGCAAAATAAAAAAAAAAAAAAAATTTACTCTTGGAATCATTAATTGATATGCAAAATATATAGGATTAAGTTACATCCAAAAATTCACTCTTATTTTCTACTTCGATTCTTCCTGAAAACACTCTAGAGTTTTACAGGATTGCCAATGCTTTTCTACTATGTTCTCTCGTTGCTCATCCAATATGTGTCTTTCTTGATCTTGATTTCGATCTCGATGTCATTTAAGCAAATAATTTGGTGTTCGTTTCTTGATCACTTGGACTGCGTCGACGCTAGAACCACACTAATATTCAAAAAATAAAAACACAATATGATCATAAAACCAAGTATTTATAAAACTTATGAAAAAACGTTAAGTATGTGCTACATCGATAGAACATATCCTATATAATATAGATCATCGAATTACGTCCTATGCATGCATTCAACACAAATTTTATCCTCATTTATATAATTCAATCATTAATTGATAATCTAAATAATTGTTCTATACTTTGAATATTTCACCCAATATTTCCAAAACCGATTTACATGCAAATAAATACACCTGATTTGAAAATTTAATGTATTTTCTTCAGAAAAGAAAATTTGAGATTTAAATAATGATATAATAGAGTATATATATATATATATAGACAAACAGTAGCTTTTAGAGGTGAGGACTGGGATGGAGAGTGGGTGGGCCACCAAGGGAGACGACGGCGCCACCTGTCGATTATTTTCGGTTGTTCAATCAAACCTGCCAAACAAAAACCTGCCACGTGTCAAAAATTAAACTGACCTTTTTCCTTGGGAAGCAACCTCACCCACTAACAACCTTTTCATAGACACCAAACAAAAAATTTTTTTTGTGGGAAATCAGAAATAGTATTGTTGAAAATGTGTAAAATATATATGTTGAATATTTGAATATTGAAAATAAGAGTTGTTAAAAATTAGAAATTTGTGTGTGATGATGTAGGTAATTATGTATTTTATTTTTGGATTATTTGTGAAGAAATCCTATAAATAGATCTCTCATTTGTGAAGAAAATCTCAATTGAGTAGAGAGAAAAATATTATAAAGTGTGTTGGTTGGTAAATTTTGAGAGTTTGAGATTTTTACTTTTTACCATAAATTTTTACTTTTTCACAATACGTTATTAGCACGAAGCTCTAAAAAGTCGTCCATACTTTTCCAAGCTCCAAACAGAAGAAAAAGGTAACAAAAGTAATAATATTTATTTTACTGTTATTTATTTATTGTGTATATATTTAATATATAATATAATGTTATTATTAGAAATAATAAAAATAATTTTTTCAAAAACTTGTTATAAATCCTGGGAGGATGTTAAGACGACATCCCACACTCCCGGTAAGGGATACGGCAAGTATAAAAGCCTATAAGGTTTTTAAACAAATAACTTATGACACCTCATTATAATAATGCAATATGATATACATAATTATTTAAACATGACTAATATTATATACACCATATTATTACCATAAAATTATACAAATACATACATTTATTTTTTATACACCAACGGTCATAAATGGTAACAAAACGGCTAGTTTTTGCTCTATAAATACAATCTCACAAATACATTCAATCACTCCAACTTTCTCTTTGATAGGCTCGTAATAGTTAGTATTTTTATTTTCATATTTCTCATTATTCCAACCTCCGATATGTTTAATTGACACATTTTTGTGTAATTTTATTGTAGGAGGAACTTTTACGGTCTTGGAGCAAATTTGAGCTAAAAAGGTGATGTTTAACACATTTGAAGTTTCCAAGATAGATTTTGAAAGAGAATTGCCAAACCAGAAGAGGTCTTAGAACAAGGCATGGCCACGCCTTGTGATTATGCTTCTGCTGCCAAAAATTGCAAGAAGGGAAAAAATCTGATTTTGTGAAGATTATGCAAGATTTGAAAGAATTAATTATGGTGTCTGATTTAGTAGAAATTCTAGGAGGAAAACTCTAGATAAGATCTCATTTATTATTTTATATTTTAAGATTTATGGTTAATTAGAGATTAGTGGGCTTTTTAGCAAAAAGATTAGACCCAAATCACATAATCAACAACAATAAGGAGGCGGCTGATTACACAAGAAAGAGACTCCTCCAACCATTTTTTTTCCATCTTTACGTAAGAAGAAAAAGAAGCACACAACTCACAATTCTCCAACCTCTTCTCCAAAAACTCACGTGAAAGAGGAATAAAAAAGGCGCAAGGATTTTCTCCACACCTTTAGGCTAAGTTTTATTTTTTGATTCATGGGATATTTTTACTATTTCGATTTATCAATGTGAGGCTTTTTGCACTTTAATTTAATATTCGTGTTTTGCTCAAGTATTCGTTAATTTATGATTTAATTATCTGAATGTTATACGTCAATTAATCTGACAATTTAATTTGATGTATGATTTTCTACTGCTATCCATGAATTCAATGATCCGTAATTGTCATGAACGATTGGTACATGAGTAGCGATAGATTATGTGTGTTGTGCTATCATAGCATATTTAATCTAAATAAATCAATGAAACTCGATCTATCAATTGCAGCTATCTCGGTTGTTAGATTTAGGATTAAATGTTTTCACAAAACGAAAATGCTATTTTTAATTAATATGGAACGCTATCGTGCCCAGTTAATCATTAATAAGTTTCGACTGGATGCTGGGTCTGGTCAATTATTTTAGGAAAACACAAGAATTTTAGCGGCTATCCCTATAATTCTAAAGTTAATTGCTTGTAATTTTATGAATAAATATATGTTAGCCGATGAACAGTGATACAATTGAATAGTAGAAATCCCTTGAATCGAGCTTGGTAATATTAATTTACATTTAATTAGTTTTTCATCTTGATTTGTTATTTCTTCTTGCATGTTAAATTAGTTCTAGTATTTTATTTAATTCATATCCAAAATCCCCTCTTTATTTGCATTTTACTCGAAAGGAATTATCTCCTGTTCCCTGTGGATTCGACTCTGCTCACCATTACACTAGTTTTATTTAAAGAGTATGAATTTAAGTTTGGTGGCACAACGACAGCACACCACTCTTCTTCTCTAAAAATTATTCTTCATCAAATTTTCGAAGAAAAAAGAATATGGCTTTCACGAGGTTATTTTAATTATTTTGGTTATCATACTCATCAGTCTTGTATTTATCGGAGAATATCCTCCTCGTATGTTTTATTTATTTTTACGAATACTTGTACTTGTTGTTTATCCATTACTTTGTATTGCAATATTCATTAACTAATAAAATGCATCGTAATTTTTAGTACCACCATGTCAAACTTGGCAAAGCTCGAATTCATCGCTCTTGATATTACTGGGAAAAATTATATGCCATGGACTCTTGATGTAGAAATGCATCTTGAGTCATTGGGTCTAAGCGAGACCATTAAAGAAAATGGTATATCTTCATCACAAGAAAAAGCAAAAGCTATAATATTTTTGCGCAGACATCTCGATGAAGGTTTAAAATGTGAATATCTCATCGAAAAAGATCCCATGGCTCTGTGGAAAGGATTAAAAGAGAGATTCGAACATATAAGAGAAGTTATACTTCCGACCGCCCGTGATGAATGGAATATGTTAAGATTCCAAGATTTCAAGAAAGTTAGTGATGACAATTCAGCGATGTATAGAATAATCTCACAGCTAAAATTTTGTGGACATGAGGTTACAAAATCGGAAATGCTTGAAAAAACATTTTCCACGTTTCACGCATCAAACATAACTCTACAGCAACAATATAGAGTGCGTGGATTTGCGAGATATTCTGAACTCATCGCCTGTCTTCTTGTGGCGGAAAAGAACAACGAGCAATTGATGAGAAATCATCAGTCCCGACCCACTGGATCAACAGCATTTCCAGAAGTAAATGCTGTGGGTAAAAATGAATTTAAACCTGGAAACCGAAATCAAATCCAGAGACAAGGTTTTGGTCGAGGCCGAGGTCGAGGTCGTGGTCGTGGACGTGGATGTGGAAGTTGAAGTGGTCGTGGTCGTGGTCGCGGCCGTGGTTTTGAAAACAATCGAGATAGTTACTATTATAACTCATCTCAAAAGGGCGTCACGAACCACCCACTGAAAAGACATCATGAGAATATGAGTGTTAATGATAATCACTCAAAAATATTTGAAAGTTCTTGTTTGAGATGCGGCACTTCAGGACATTTGTCTCGTATTTGTCAAGCCCCGAGCACCTTTGCAAGCTCTATAAAGAATCGATAAAGGGGAAAGAAAAAGAGACCAACTTCACTGAACGCAGTGACCGTTTGAGTGATTCAACTCATTTTGATGCTGCTGATTTATGAATGATTTCTCTGGAAATGATCAATATGTTGGTGGGATAGAAATGAAAAATATTGATGGTGCAGATTTTCTCAATGATTTCTCCGAAAATGAACAATATATTGGTAGAATATAAATATAAAATAATTTATTTTTCATGTATTCATATGATAATGTTTTATTGTACAATTATGATATGTATTGTATTTTTCAATTAATTGCATATGTATTATCAATAATTTTTCATTGAATATTTTTTGAAGTTCAAATATGAAAAATGCTACGAACAAAGCTGAAGTTTGCATACCTGATAGTGGTACAACGCACACTATCCTCCGAGATAAAAGATATTTCTTGGAACTAAAACCAACAAAAACAATGGTGAATACAATATCAGGTCATGTAGACTTAATTAAAGGATGTGGTAAAGCACAATTCTTGTTACCTAATGGTACAAAATTTTTGATCAATGATGCTTTGTATTCACCACAATCAAAAAGAAATTTGTTGAGTTTTAATGATATATATTCCCATGGGTATGATACTCAAACAATAAATAAAGGGAATGAGAAATATATGTGTCTTACCACATACAAATCAGGAAAGAAATATGTAGTTAAAAAACTACCAATGCTCCCTACTGGATTGCATTATACATATATAAGTCCAATTGAATCAAACATGGTAGTTGATAATTCTTCAATACTGATCAATTGGCATGATCGATTAGGACATCCTGGTTCAACAATGATGCGAAGAATTATAGAAAATACACATGGTCATCCGCTGAAAGACCAGAAGATCTTTCAGAATAATAAGTTTCAATGTAAATCATGTTCTCTTGGAAAACTTATTATAAGACCATCACCAGCCAAAATCCAAACTGAATCACCAATGTTTCTTGAACGTATTCAGGGTGATATTGTGGACCAATTCATCCACCATGTGGACCATTTAGATACTTTATGGTATTGATTGATGCCTCCAGCAGATGGTCACATGTATGTTTATTGTCAACTCGAAATGTTGCATTTGCAAGATTACTTACTCAAAAAAAAAAATTGAGGAATCAATTTCCCGATCATACAATCAAGAAAATTAGACTTGATAATGCTGGTGAATTTACTTCCCAGACTTTCAATGATTATTGTATGTCTATGGGAATCATTGTTGAGCATCATGTTGCTCATGTACATACACATAATGGATTGGCTGAATCATTGATTAAACGTTTGCAAATGATTGCTAGACCAATGATTATGAAAACAAAGCTCCCTATTTCTATATGGGGACATGCAATTTTACATGCTGCTGCATTAATTCGCATCAGACCAAGTACATATCATAAATACTCCCCATTGCAGCTTGCATTTGGTAAAGAACCAGACATTTCTCATCTGAGAATTTTTGGATGTATGGTGTATGTGCCTATTGCACCACCGCAATGAAAGAAAATGGGACCTCAAAGAAAGATTGGAATTTATATTAGTTATGATAGTCCATCAATCATTCGATATCTTGAACCTCAGACAGGCGACGTGTTCACAGCACGTTTTGCTGATTGTCATTTTAATGAATAAATCTTCCCAATGTTAGGGGGAGCACAGAAACATACCGAAAAAGAAATTACATGGTATGTATCATCATTGTTACATCTGGATCCAAGAACAAAACAATGTGAAAAAGATGTACAGCAAATTGTGCACTTGCAAAGAATAGCAAATCAAATTCCATATGCATTTGCAGACACAAAAGGGGTAACTAAATCATATATACATGCTGCAAATGTCCCTGCTCGAATTGAAATTCCGAAGAAACAAATTGAAGATACTCATGATGTCATTAAACGCCTGAAGCGTGGAAGGTCAGTCGGTTTTAAAGATAAAAATCCTCGAAAAAGAAAATTAATAGAGAAACACGATGATCACAAAAGAGAAAATGATGTTCCTGAAGAAACACATGATAATCACAAAATAGAGAATGATGTTCCTGAAGAAACACATGATGATGAAAATGTTATGTCAGAACAACAAAATGACGAGAATCGTGAAATCTCTATCAATTACATTAATACTGGAAAAATATGGAACCGAAAAGATATAGAAGAAATTGATGATATGTTTTCTTATAATGTGGCCATCGACATCATAAATAATAATGAAGATCATGAACCAAAATCTTTTGGTGAATGTAAAAATCGGCAGGATTGGATAAAATGGAAAGACGCCATATCTGAAAATTTAGAAATGCGTCTTATGGATGTTGTTACAGCTTACTTATATGGATCACTTGATAGTAATATATATATGAAAATCCCTGAAGGATTTAAGATGTCTAAAGCACAAAGTTCAAAATCCAGAGAATGTTATTCTGTGAAATTACAAAGATCATTATATGGGTTAAAGCAATCTGGCCGAATGTGGTATAATCGACTAAGTGATCACTTGATGAAAAAGGGATAAGTCAATAATTCAATATGCCCTTGTGTTTTTATTAAGAAAACAACATCCGGATGCGTAATCATTGCTGTATATGTTGACGATTTAAACATTATTGGAACAAATAAGGAAATTCAAGAAGTTGTGTCGTACTTAAAAGAAGAATTTGAAATGAAGGATCTTGGAAAAACTAAGTACAAATTATACAGAAAAGATCCTTAAAAGTTTTAATATGGATAAATCAAATCCTTTAAATACTCCAATGGTTGTTAGATCATTGAACATAGAAAAAGATCCATTCCGTCAATGTGAAGATGATGAAGATATTCTTGGTCCAGAAGTACCATATCTAAGTGTTATCGGTGCCCTTATGTATCTTACAAATTGCACAAGGCCTGATATATCTTTTGCCGTAAATTTATTGGCAAGATTTTGCACATATCCAACAAAAAGACACTGTAACGGAATTAAACATATATTCCGTTATCTACGAGGAACGACAGACTTGGACTTTTGTATTCAAAGATGCTAATCCAAGTATAATTGGTTATGCTGATGCTGGATACTTATCTGATCCACACAAAGCACGTTCCCAAACTGGATATGTATTTACTCGTGGAGGCACTGCAATTTCTTGGCGTTCACTAGAAACAAACACTCGTAACAACTTCATCAATCATGCCGAGATTATTGCATTACATGAAGCAAGCCGTGAATGTGTGTGTTAAAATCCATGACACAACATATCCAAATCTCATGCGATTATCATTCAACGAGAAGCCTGTGATACTATATGAAGATAATGCTGCATGTGTTGCTCAAATGAAAGAAGGATACATAAAAAGCGACAGAACTAAACTATTCCTCCTAAGTTCTTCGCATTTACCAAGGAGCTTGAGAAGAATAAATATATTGATGTTCGTCACATACAATCAAGTGAAAAGTCATCAGATCTCTTCACAAAGGCACTTTCTACAACAATATTCAGAAAGCACATATATAATATTGGAATGCGCAATCTACGAAATTTGTGAAGAATTGTTCGTGTCAACATGAGGGGGAGCTTACGTGACTGCACTCTTTTTCCCTTACTATGGTTTTTATCTCAATGGGTTTTTCATAGTAAGGTTTTTAACGAGGCAGTACAAAAACACGTAATGAAGACATCATCGTATCATGATCATCATCACAAGGGGGAGTGTTGAAAATGTGTAAAATATGTATGTTGAATATTTGAATATTGAAATAAAGAGTGTAAAAAATTAGAAATTTGTGTGTGATGATGTAGGTAATATGTATTTTATTTTTGGTTTTTGTGAAGAAATCCTATAAATAGATATCTCATTTGTGAAGAAAATCACAATTGAGTAGAGAGAAAAATATTATAAAGTATGTTGGTTGGTAAATTTGAGAGTTTGAGATGTTTTACTTTGTACCATAAATTTTACTTTTCACAACAAGTATATATTTATTCATAAAAGGTCTCACCGATTCATTTTATGGATATATATTTTATTTAAATTATTCATGTAAAAAATATTTTTTTTATTATAAATATGAATATGATTGATTCATCTCACGAATAAAGATCATAAGTTCGAGTCTCATAATAGACCTACTCTTATTTATTATCGTTAATCTATACATTAAACATACATCTCTCTTGGGTTGGCCATTTCAAAATAACAATATTTTTTTTTGTTATAACAAAACCACACGCAGTATGCTAAGTATGAGTAAAATTTCATCATGTATACCATCAACTTATAATAATATTGATTTAAGTTTAATATTATTAGGTCGGATAATGTCAAATTATTCCGAAATTCCAGATAAAATAAGATTAAAGGGCGAGACTAAATTATTTATTTTTCTTTGCATGCACCCAATATCATTCATTGATAACATTCATATTTTCAAAAATTCAAATATATTTCATTGCTGTTGTGAAAAAGTAAAAATTTATGGTAAAAAGTAAAAATCTCAAACTCTCAAAATTTACCAAACAACACACTTTATAATATTTTTCTCTCTACTCAATTGTGATTTTCTTCACAAATGAGAGATCTATTTATAGAAAATCTTTACAAATAATCCAAAAATAAAATACATCATTACCTACATCATCACACACAAATTTCTAATTTTTACAACTCTTATTTTCAACATTCAAATATTCAACTATTACTTTTCAATATTCAAATATATTATTTTCAACACTCCCCCTTGTGACGATGATCATGCTACGATGATGTCTTCATTACGTGTTTTTGTACTGCCTCGTTAAAAACCTTACTAGGAAAAACCCATTGGGATAAAAACCATAGTAAGGAAAAAAAATGCAGTCACGTAAACTCCCCCTCATGTTGACACGAACAATTCTTTACAAATTTCGTAGATTGCGCATCCCAATATTATATATGTGCTTTCTAAATATCGTCATAGGATGTGCCTTTGTGAATAGATCTGATGAGTTTTCACTTGATTAAATGTGCGAACATCAATACATTTATTCTTCTCAAGTTCCTTGGTGAATGCGAAGAACTTAGGAGGAAAATGTTTTAGTTCTATCGCTTTTTATGTATCCTTCTTTCATTTGAGCTACACATGCAGCATTATCTTCATATAGTATCACAGGCTTCTCGTCGAATGATAATCCGCATGAGATTTGGATATGTTGGGTCATGGATTTTAACCACACACATTCACAGCTTGCTTCATGTAGTGCAATAATCTCGGCATGATTTGATTAAGTTGTTACAAGCGTTTGTTTCTGTGAACGCCAAGAAATTGCAGTGCCTCCACGAGTAAATACATATCCAGTTTGGGAACGTGCCTTATGTGGATCAGATAAGTATTCAGCATCGGCATAATCAATTATACTTGGATTAGCATCTTTGAATACAAAAGTCCCAAGTCTGTTCGTTCCTCGTAGATAACGGAATATATGTTTAATTTCGTTCCAGTGTCTCTTTGTTGGATATGTGCTAAATCTTGCCAACAAATTTATGGCAAAAGATATCAGGCTTTGTACAATTTGTAAGATATCTAAGGGCACGCGATAGCACTTAGATATGGTACTTCTGGACCAAGAATATCTTCATCATCTTCACATGGACGGAATGGATCTTTTTCTATGTTTAATGATCTAACCAACCATTGGAGTATTTAAAGGATTTGATTTATCCATATTAAAACGTTTAAGGATCTTTTCTGTATAATTTGTCTGGTGAACAATATTCCACATTCTTTTTGTTCATTTGTAAACCCAGACAATACTTAGTTTTTCCAAGATCCTTCATTCCAAATTCTTCCTTTAAGTACGACACAACTTCTTGAATTTCCTTATTTGTTCCAATAATGTTTAAATCGTCAACATATACAGCAATGATTACGCATCCGGATGTTTTTTTTTAATGAAAACACAAGGGCATATTGAATTATTTACATATCCCTTTTTCATCAAGTGATCACTTAGTCGATATATCACATTCGACCGGATTGCTTTAACCCATATAATGATCTTTGTTTTCACAGAATAACATTCTCTGGGTTTTTGAACTTTGTGCTTCAGGCATCTTAAATCCTTCAGGGATTTCATATATATATTACTATCAAGTGATCCATATAAGTAAGCTGTAACAACATCCATAAGACGCATTTCTAAATTTTCAGATACCGCCAAGCTAAACAAAACCGAAACGTAATTGCATCCATCACGGGAGAATACGTTTCTTCATAATCAATT